>NC_089875.1:59384779-59404779 GCF_040182565.1 Anser cygnoides | reverse complement strand
AATTTTTTCTTCTTTGATCTATAATATGAGTTGTTTTTTCACCTTCTGAGTAATGGAGACAGCTAGATAGAGATATATTCAGTGCTTTTAGTGGCCTTAAATTCACAGGAATGTGATTGGTATATTTTGCTTAAAAACTCAGGATTAAACCAGTGATCAGATTTAGGATCAGGAAGGAATTTCCCTGTGGCTGAGACTGATCACTGAGGTGGTATTTGTAACCTTTTTCTGTGCCATTGAACATCACTTTCTTCCTAACATCTTACATTTTTTTCTTTTTCTTTAAAAATCCCTTTCTGGTGGGTATTGGTGAAAACCTTGATCTTTCATCTGTCTCCTTGTTGCATATTAAATTTATATGCCTTACTTTTTTATGAAAGTACTCATGTTTGTTATATGGTGCAGGAAAGTTTTGGTAGCTGGCTGCATGCACCATAAGCATGGCATAGTGTGTAAGTATTCTATAGAACAGTATTCTATAGACAAAAAGACATTTGCAATATAGTAGCCCATGGTTGTAGTTCTGGTGCAGGTAGCCCTTTCAGTTCCTATTTTCTTGTGGTTCAAACAATCACATCAGAGATGGTCATGAACTGAACTTTGAAGTCTGGCACAAGGTTTCGAGCTCCAATCTTCCTTATAGCTCTGTAGAGAGAAAACAAGGAAAAGAATGGGAAGGCAAGGGTAACGGGGATGGAAATCTGGCTGCTGGATGCCTGTGTGCATCAGTGTTTGGAACTGAGACTGAGTGCAGCTTGTTGTATGGAAAGCAAATTGGCTGGAGAGGTATGGAAGGTTTTGTTTGTTTCTATTTCTATTTTGCATTGAAAAAAATGGTCACGGCTGCTTCTAGGTTACACACTGTGCTTGCAGTCCTAAGTCTGATGCCTCATCTGTTTTTTCCTTTCTTCACCTAAAGCTAATAGTAGTGTAAGTGTGGGAAATTGTAGATATGTTTCTGATTTAAATAGAGAGTACAATGTGAACCTATTAGATTAATAGTTATAATGAAACCTGCATGCATTTTTCTTGGCAGTCATTTCAATCACTTCATTGTAAGCAATCCAACTTTCCTGTGTTTCCTCAGTGAAGCATATTTCCAGAGAATTCAGTCTTTCCAAGTGCATTGTCAAGTGCTGATAAATTTTTATGAGCTTCAGCTAGTGGGTGACAGCCGCCATGGATATCAGAAATTATAGGAGAGCACTTAATGTGTGCTGCTGCTCCTTTGGAGTACATCTGCTTCAAGTGTCAAATCATGACTGGTATAATCTTCACTTTTTTTTCCCTCTACTGTTGGAGTAATAACTAAAACGCTTCTTGGAAAACCCAAACAAGGGTTCATTAGAATAGTAGACATTTCATCAAAGTTCATACTAATGTCATGAATTCCAGCAAAAGCTGGGATGGTCTGGGATGCTAGAATGCTGCATCTTTGCTTACCTACTCCTGAGTCAGGGAACGAGGCAGTGAAACTAGCTAGGAGGAGGCTTTAGCTGACCATAACCATTCCTAATTGAGTCTCTTGTTCTGAGCTAGGACATGTTAGAAAGACTACACTTGTCATGATAGGATAGGCCTATCCTCTGAGGCCAAAATTAATTTTAACTAATTTTAGACAACCAAGATTCTTATGCTGGAGACAGAGTCCCCTTGTTATACACAATCATGGAAGAAAAAAGAATTTCTAAACCTATGATAGCAATGTCTATTCCAATATGTATCTACATAAGGAGAAAGAAAATCTTCATATTTTAAAGTCAATATAGGTGTTGAAAACAAGGGACATGAGAAAAGCAGAATCTAATGACATCCACTGTTTTAATTGTTCTATTAACATACTTAGCCACAAGCTGGTACATGCCCCAAATGAACTTATCTGTGCTATAATGTTTTGAATCCTAAGAACTTAAAGTTTTTTTTGTTTTTTTTTTTTTTTCCAACTTGGTAAAATTAAAGCAGAGAAATTATAAAATGACTTGCCTAAATATCGTATAATAAAGAGACAAAAGTCCTGGCTTCCGGTCTAGTGGATCACCTAATAGAGCATGTCATGTCGAAAGAAGTCTCCAGAATGCAATAGTAATAACTTTTGAAGCAGTGGTTCCAAATTATTGGTATGAGTATGTTTTAAATACTCAGCAAGGGTAGTCAAGCAGTAATAAGCTAACCTAGGTAAATGGAGGAGGAGGAGAGGGAAAAGAATGCCTGAGTCCATAGGCTGGAACTTGCTGTGGGGCTCAGCAGATGGCCATCCTTGTGCTCAGAAAACAGCAAAGAAGGGAGCTGTTTCAATAATGTCCAAACAAGAGCTATTGATCTGGAAAAAAGGAAGATATTTTAATGCAATGTTGCAAGAAGATGTAGAACATGGGTGATAAAACAGAAAGACAGTGAGATGGAGTGTGTAGCAAAGAATTAGGGGGAAAAAAGAGTTGGTAATTAGGTAAAAGTGGCAGAAGCAGTGCATATAAACATATGGCTTATTTCTATGGTGTAATTCGCAGTACAGTTAAAATGTCTACTGACGCACTTAAGTATTTGGACTTCCTGTCCATGAATTGAATTCTGCACCAACCAAAGATTTTGTCACATCCCTTGATATAATCCTTGCAGATCTGAGCACTGTTCACTTATTTACACTTATTTTTTGACATATTTAGTTAGAGTATAATGGCATGTAAAGGAAATAAAACATTATTATATGTAACACAGATGTACCAGATTTTATTTTTCCATTCCTCTGAGTTATAACACTTATCTGACTGTACCATCTGCAATTCCTGGCATAGCTGAAGCATTCTACAGATATATAAGAAATGACAGGTACCCTATGACAAACAGCTTACTCCCTAGCACACTGAGCAATCTGATGAAAGAAAGAAGATACAGTATATGAGAGAACAGGCTGACTGAGTTAGTGAGGGAGGTAACAAAAAATAGAAAATTAAATTTGCATAAGCATGTAAGTTATCTAGGAACCTAAATAGATTTCAAAAGCAGATTATACACCATTGTTTTCCAGCAGATCTTAGTTTCTGGAACACCACACTGTCTTGAAAATGAAATGTTGGCTGTCATACAGATCACAGTTTTATGGTCTGTGGGGCACACCCAAGAAGGTGCAAGAAGTTCTGGTGAGGCAGGGGAAGACATGAGAAAGAACAAATTCAGCTTTATGTCCATGCATTACTTATACCACTGTGTATCAAAGCCTGCTGCCTGCTCAGAGTGTGTTAAATCTTCAGTGTCTCAAAGTATGTTTAATAAAGCATTAACAAGTAAAATATTAAGCTGCTTAAGAAACTTAGACTACTAGTCTGAATTAATTCAAATGGACAATCTCAGGTTCTTGCTAGGCTACTTACATCTTCTGAACTTTTTTTTTTTTTTTTTTACATTGCAAAGAAAAGACCAGGACACATCTTGCCTGAAAAAACATTTATAATATTTCTTCATAAGTTTGATAGTAGAGCCCACAATAGTATTGAAATACTTAAATGAATGCATAACACTATGGTGAGGCACTGAGTACTGCAAGCTCTTTGTATCTTGTGATTTTACAACAGATAGAAGTGTTTACTTCTGTTGGAGTGTTACAGTGCAGGGGACTACATGGAATATTTTATTTTTCAGGAAACTACACTGAATACTTTTTGTTCAGTTTAAGAGGACTGCCACTTTACTTTGTTTATGGTATTTCAGTATCCTCCATTTACTGAAAGAATTTTGTTGATATCATAAGCTTGGTGCATGACATATAGAATGAAACATCAGTGAATAACCATGATAGAAAAAAAAAATAAAGGCCATGAACATAGAAAAGACACCAGTCAAATGAGATTATTGTTGTTATTAAGAACTGATATTTCTTATCTTAACCCTCCTTGAGGTGATTACTGAGTCTACCTTAAATTATTTTTTCTTCAAGATGTCTAAAAGCAAGCAAAAGCTTGGCAAAATTTGTATACAGTCAGATAGAAGTACCAGTTCTGAAAGTGTAGACTTTTACTGCTGAAGTTAAAACTCAAGGATTGATGTATTTTTTTGGCTTCGACACAACTGCGACAAACTGTCCTTTATTCAGTGATTCATTATTCCAGGTGGCAAACTTTTGCCAAAATTTTCAAGCCTAAAAAATACTAGCGAAAGATACCCAGCGAAAAGGTTCCTAAACTGTTCTCACATCATTCGTATTCCTGACAACAAATGAGGTAAATTAAGCAGTATTGCACATGTGAAGCAACTTTGAAAATAGTTTTATTAGGTCATTTAGATGACAGAATGTAGTTGCTTAAGTTTGAAAATAAGACCTACAGATTCCACTTGAAGGAGCAAAATTCATAAAAAATACACACGAGGAAGACAAATATTTAAATATTTGGATAAGCTGTAGAGTGATATGGCTAGGAAAAAACGTGTAAGTAAATGTTAAATGACTTATCATTTTCAAGGAAGCTCATATTTTTTATAGTTAATTTCCTCCCCAATGTAAAATCTATAAAAAGACTCTTCAAGGAAGTTGTACAGGAGAGTGGGGTTTCATTACCATCTTACAATTACCTTACAGCCATACCTTGCTGTTAATCACAACACCACAGCATGTTCTAAAAATACAAAAATGCAAAAGGGTAACTATTCTGAATGGATTATTTTTCCCCTCTCCACGCAAAAACCACAAGTTTAAGAGAACAACCCAGACTCTTCATCATAAGTAGGCTTTAATTTGTATCTACCCTGTGTTCTTCTCACTTCATTAGCTTCAGAATTTGTGACTGAACAGCACTGTTTGGGCAGCCTATTGCCTAGTTGGAGATGTCAGAAGCAATTACTTTCACAGATTTAAGATTTTATCATACAATCTCTCTTTTTAGCTTTCAATGGACAGCACAAGAGAGGCTATTTGTTAAGCATTTCATCATATCTTATTAATTAGCCAGACTTTGCATCTCACCACAGATTATATCTCACTTTCCATGTGAACAAGTGAAGCAGAACCCTAGCTAAATAAAGTTGCCTCTGCCTGATACTTGAGTGGCTTTCTTGAAGCCTGACTGCTTGCCTGAGACAGGGAAGGAAAAGAGACAGGAGGTGGGACATGTGATGTTAAACAGTATTTAAGATCTGCACAGCTCGCACATAGCTTGTCCAGTCAGAGGGACTTCAGCCCTATACTTGAGGTAGTTTACTATCAGCTTTTTATGCAGGGAAGTGCAGCTCAAGTTTGTTTCATGTGTAGGGGAATACTGTTTTCAGGTGCTTAGGTAATGGATTTAGAAGAACAACTGACAAAGGAGAACTGGTCTATTGGTCTCAAGCATGCTTTCAATAGAATTTGTCATTTAGATTTTAATTGTAATGTGAAGATTACTGAAAGGATTACTAAAAAGTTTGGAAAACTTTGCTCATGTCATGGCATCCAACGACACTTTTTCATTCCCTTCCTCTAGCTAGAAAAGTCTCTGACTATTTCAGTTGTAGCGGTGGTACTGTTCCTACGGCAGTTTTTATTCCATCTTTAGACCTCCAAATTCACTTCAAAGGGAATACCTAATAACCTCTGTCAGGGCTGACAAGCTTTTCAAATATGAACTAATAGGTTAAAGTTGATGTTTCCCTTATAAACTGAAGTTATATTTTGTAAGAAGATTTTCAGTAATGAATAATTCTTAAGAGTGTGTCATCATGTTATTATAGCAATAAAATTTTGCCATCAATTTTGTATTACTGGAATGATATACATTTTAATATCTTTCAAGAGCAGGACATTTTGGCCTCTTAAAGTTTCTTCCAGCTTCTATTTTTAATAATATCTATTTCTATTCTAGAAATAGAAATATATATATATATATAAAATTTAATTGTAGACCTAGAAAAATTATCATTCATTAAAATCTTAAAGAATTTGGTTAGCACCCTATTTTTAGCAAATGTTTTCCTCCAATTATAGTACTATCTGTAAGTTTTTGTCTGACAGTAATATCACACATTTAGATGTATTCATAAGGCTTCTTGTTCACACATTGTCCATGAGCAGAGATATTTTATATGGTATTTTTCTTTGCTAAGCTCTTTTATGTGAAATCCTAGACTGTTTGTGAAGGATTTGTTTGATACTATTCGTTAAATAGTATTCAGCAACAGTGAATATCAAAGCTTATGATTTTCCTTGTTGTTGCTATTCTATTTTATGGCTTAGGATCTAATTTTCAAATTCCTGATTTCAACCAAAATAAGTTTTGTTTAAATATGGCTAAAAACTGGGTGAATAATTATTAACTAACAATCCCACTGCCTGACAGCCTAGTACTTGGCACCCTGAGTGTTGTTTCTCATTAATTTTATTCTTATCTGATAAATCTGACCCAATGTCATCATACTTGAGAAAGCACTGAAAGACTCAAAGCTAAAAGCAAGCCTATAATTGGACAAAAACATACTTATGCTAAAGCCATTTGTTTAAAAAACATTTAAGCTTATGAGTTCAATCATAATAAACTGATGTCCTTCAGAAAGTCATTGAAGTTCTCCATGGTTATACAAACAGATTAGATTCCGGTTCTGCAATCACATGTATGTTAGTTTAAAGGAACATTGACTTAAGGCAACATTCACAGGGTATCAAAGGCCTTCTGAAATACTTTCCAGTAGTCTTACTATTGTTCTCCTCCAAATGAAAATTATGATATCATGTCAGAAAGTATGTGTAATTTCACCCTTTGATAGTGTCCCCAGAATTCATTCTATCGTTCCTCAAAGTATCCTTTTAAAAATGAAAACATGAATATATTGTAGTCAAATCACGTTATGCTTTCCCTACAGAAATTCCATCTTTCTCTGTAGATCCACTGATGCTTTTTTTGCCAGGCTCACCCAAATTTAGGACCAAGCAGTAACTGCAAACGGGGGGAAGGGTGAGAGTGGGGGTGGGGGGGATGGCTGGGAGGGGTTGGGGGGGATAGCCTCTATCTAGACAAAAGATGAAGGTGTTGCCTGGCTCAGCAAGATGTACAGGCCAACTGAAAGTCATTTATCTTGTTCCCCCTAACATCTTATGGATTAACCTCAGGCAAACTAGGGATACGAGGTAATATGGAAGAGGAAGAGGGGAAAAGGAAGGGCTGGATATTGCTATGGGTAGTAGTTGAGTCTGCCACTCAAGATGGATAGCAGGGCAGACAGCATCTGCTTAACACCCTGGAGCACTCCCGTCTCAGCACATGCAGCAGAATGGCCTGAGGCTATGACCAGAGAGGAAATGCCAGTGCTTAGCTCAGTCCCATCCATGCAACCCCTTTCTGTAAGGGTCCCCTACACAGATTGCATTGCTTTAGTTTGTCTGATCTGTATTTGATTTGTGGGATTTCCTTCTTGCTTTTCATTTAAGGGGTCTCTTGAAGCAACTGTTTATTTTTAGGTATAAATGGGTAGGAGGAAATGTTACACACAGCACTGTTGTTCTTAAAAAAAAATTAGCAAAACAGGGAGTGAAGATTTCCATATATGTACAAATTTATTTACTAGCTAAAAGCACAAACAAAATTCCTGACCTAAATTGTCATGCTAAATCTACCCTTTTGCTTTTTCTGATATTTTCTGTCACACCTAATGTATACTAGAGGGAACCACCCATGGGTGGTTCACTGAGGATTCTCTAAAGGCGGAAATTACTCATAATCAACCACCGAAAAGAATTAAAGTCATTCTCTTCTATTCCCCCTATTAGATCTGCATATGCTGCACAGCTCACCATCTTTGAGTGCAAAGAATAATAATAAATAATTCCCTTTCCTTCAGCAAAACAAGTTAATTTAATTTGACCAGCCACAGGGAAAAAAAAAAAAAAAAGAAATAATCCCTTCAAGAAAAACATCACTCTTTTGCCAAACTACATTTCCTAAAGTGTCATAGACCTAAAGCCAAAGTTAACATTGCCGTCTCAGTTGTGTAATGCCAAGGCAGGGAGTCCAGGCTGGACATAGATCATCCAGAGTAAGAAGCAGCTTCTCGTCTCACTGGCCTGTACTGCTACACAACAAACATGCAATATTTAAATGGCCAAGACAGTATTTAAATGGCAAACCAGATAAGGCATCACTCTTGTTATAATTACATTTTGACCTTTTATGAGTTGCATAATACTAGAGTAATTGTATAATTGGTCTCATTTCTTCAGTGTCTGGGCTCTGAAGGAACCCAACCCTCAGCAGTTTTTACCCTCTTGTAAAACCTCCAGAAAGCTCAAGTTCAGAAGTCCTCTTGCAGGCAAAATCTATTTCAAACTACCCACCTATCAGCTTGATCACTTCCTCTCATGCCCAACTGGTTCATGCACTTATTTGTTTTAATATGCTTTTGTCCCCGGTGAAAAATTTGTTACTTATATTGATTTTTGCAGAATGCTATGAATACAGCATGCAACAGCTATGAAATATTTGAAAGATTTAAATCATTATGCTTCCTGATTAGCAAGCAACATGCTTGATACTTTCTGTTTATGTAACTGCTTTATTTCCTTCAATATTTGTAGTTGCATTTTTTGACAAGTTACGATAAAATCACAAGCCACATGTATCATGAATTGAGGCAATGGTTAATCAAGTTGTGTGTAACATAACAGCAGGGTTTTTGTTTGTTTCCAATAAGGCTATTTGCTTTGAATTTTATGCCTTTAATATTTGTGGTGTAGCTTTTGCTATGGTTCTGTTATAATTATTTTAGACATTTAGTTAGCCATTTGAGAGAGAGGTTGTTACCAAGAGGAATACTTTCAAGGACACTTCTAAAGCAAATAACCAAACAGGACTTCTTAGCTGCTTTGATGTCCTTTGTTTTTCAAACATTTGCACTGACATATTTTCCTATATAATTATCACAATCACAAACAAGATCTGATCAAAGCATCCTGCTGCTTATGAAGGTTGAATTTTTTAACTTTTCAGTTTTTGTTTTAGAGATATTTTATTTTCATTTTAAGAACACTTGAGGAAGACCTAGTTGACAGGTTTGAGTGTGTCTGATACAGTCTTTTTTTTTTTTTTTTTGTGGTTTTGTGTGCAAAATGGGTACTAGATCTACCTTCCAAGTTCATGTTATTGCACTGTGGTGTGAATACCAAGAAGTCAAAACACTACTATTATTTTTAATCATAATATTGTATTAAATCAATGAGAAGGAAAGCTGTATAACAGCTGAAGACAACGATAATTTCTTCTGCATTATTCTATACTAAAAGTCATACTTGGTTGATATAGATGTACTGGCATGTAGAAGTAATAAAACAAGGTGGATAAAATTGATGCCTAACCCTGTGGTTGCATAGCTCGTGTTTTGTTTTATTTTTGTTTTTGTTTGCACCAGGGGAGATCTTACCAAATCCTGTTCATGGGAGTAGTGGGAGTTTGGTCTGTTCCTCAGAATACTTCACATATGCTCTTGGAACTCTTCTCTTTCTTGGATGTTTCTTATTCTTGCACAAGGCTATGGATGATGGTTCTCTGGGTGGCAGTTGTTTCTGTATCTACACCTTTCTCAGAAGTGTATTTTCTTCCTATGCCCACCTCACAGTCCTGAAGCTAGATGGAAGTCCCTCACATGATGGAAGGACTGTGGTTGCTCCTCAGTGGAGGTGAAGGCCAGGAGCAGGTCACTGAAGCAGCCAAAGTAATTCCTGTAACTCCTGAAACACTCTGCAGCCTAATTGCAGGCATGGAAAAGGATGGTGGCCATGGGTTGAATATGTTTCCACACAGAGTTCAGGAATTTGTGCCTTTCTGTTGGCCTACTCATAGCCCTCACTTTTCAGCTGTTTAACTGCATTATCTCATTCCAAAACTCTAATAATCTGAGAAAAAAAAGTCCTGCTACTACATGAATCTGAACACAGGCACTTTGCTTAGGCTGAGCTTGATAGTGCTCAGGACTGTGTTCTGGTCAGGTGGTCTGACCAAACCCATGTGGCCTGTCAAGCCCATCCATGCCTATCCAAGTCAAATAATTTGTGTTATTGGCATTGCTACTGCTTTTCTTTTTTATTAGTTTCACCATTTTCCCCAGTCTTCAAGTGGTTACCCTTTGCTGATCTGAATCTAAGCTCCTCATCTTTTTTTTTTTTCTGTTTCCAACCTTTCTTATAACGTCTTTCATAATCAACACAGAAGAAGCAACAAACCTGTCATTCATTTTTGTGTCCATGTACATTATTAGACTTCCATCCTATTAAATGAATTGTTTGTATGAAATTTAATTTAGCTACTGCAGCTGTACTCATTCTTATTGCCTAAAATAAATATATTAAGAGGTATGAATAGTTAGATATTCAAGGAAAGTGCTTGCACTTATACTTGTTACTAACATTTGGAGTGCTCTTTTTGAGGCCTGGGCTGTTTTAATATCTTTCTGCAGGATATGATGACCTAACAGACAATTTCAGTCTCTAATTTCTATGAAATGAAACATCTCTGGTAACAGAAGTAAAAGTTCAAATCCCAATTGCATTTTCCTAAAGTAGTAGGAGATAACCTGAGCGTCTTAAGCTACATTACAGCGGCAGCATTACAATTGGAAGTGAGACAGCAGTGAGGTAGAGTAGCAGCTGCCACAACCCAAGCAAGTTACCCTAATTCTCTAGTAGGCTGATGTTTAGGAGAGCAGATTTAAGAGAATAGTTCCAGTGATTTTCACAGAACTACTGACATGCTTTAAGTAAAATACATGTTGAAAATTTAGAAGCCTAAAATTTCATGTTGAATATTGATCATGTCTTACAGCAACATTGGTGTGGAGGAGCTATTTGGGATACAAGACCTTTATTAATTCTGTAATTGCATAGTAAAGGCTAAGGTTCTTTGGTATCATCAATACAAACAAATAATTAAGAAGTCATATATTTTGATTTTTCCATACAAAACTGCTGCGTAATGTTGAAATTTTTCTCAAACGCATTCTTCAAAAAAGCACTTGAAAAGTAAAGAGACTTTAAATTGGCAGGTTATAGATTTCTGTCAATGCCTCTTGAACAAAAGGCTTCATGAACAAGTACAGCATTGATGTAACTTTCATTTACATATATACTTTTATTACAGTTCTGCTATATATGCTCAGATTGACTTTCAGATATCTACTCCTAACTCTTTCTGCATACAACCTTTTCTCTTACTCCTTGTTCCTCTGAAAGTTGCTACCCTTTCCAACCCTAATGATAACAGAAAAGATCAGAGACATACCTAGACTGCTGTGTCCTATGGCTTTCAGTGGTCTGCTTGATGATATGTGATAAAGTGCAAAGAAAAAACAAATAGCATAGTGGTCGTGTGGATCTTTGTTTCTTGAACATAGAGCAAACAATATGAAACTTTTTTTCCCTCCATTTTTCTTTTTCTGTACAGGAGGCGTTGTTCTAGGAATTTAGCTCCTCAGCTTGTTTTTTTTTGCTTTTGGGATGTGACACCTTGTATACTTCAAGAGTTAAAAAAAAATAGATATTTTTTTCAGTGCTTGGGAAAAAAGCATATATATATAAATGTGGGGAAAGAGGTGATATAGTCTGGGTAGACATCCAAATGATACATACAGAGCGTGATTAAATCTGAAGCATAGGGTGACAAAGTAGAGAAAGATATTTCACACTGGTCTGTTGTATGTGGGGCAGTGTAATCCATCAACTACTTTGATAAGTTTCACCAGTTTTTTTTGGAGGCTGCCATGTGATGATCTCATGAGCTGATTCAGACATTCCAAAAAAATGTCCTCTAAAATGCCCAAATGTATACGAAGAAATGATTGTTATGTTTGTGTCTGGAGATCAATGCATTTTTCTTCATTTGTGTTATACTACTGCAGTTTCTGGAGTTGCATTTCAGTAGGCCTTGCTGTTGATTTATTTTTAATTTGATCTTAATCAGCTTTGTGTTTCTATCCTTTTTCTTTTTGCCATTTTATTTACTTAAGTATCAGCACAGTTCCTCAATAAGAGGCTTGGAAAAAGAAAGCTCACATTGTCTGGCTTCAGTAACCATCAACTGTATTACCACATGCACATCTATCAAGATTAGCTACTTTTCCAGTACATAAAATCCATTTATGTAACAAGAAAATCAAATAAACACCACTGTGTTTTCTTAAAATCTCTAGTGTCCATGCCCTTCTTTGGCCACATAAAAATGATTTCTGGGAATTTAACAGCATAAAGTTTAACTGTTATGTTAAAGTCTCATGTGAAATGAATTAAAAAAAAAAAAAAAAGGATCTGTCAATGTCTTATCTGAAAAGGGAAATAGGTGAGTTTGTCTTTCATTTGAAATACATTAATTTAAGTAAATGTTTTATTATTTGGATATCATTTTACACATGATACATAGATACTCTCTCATACCAATGAAAATATGTTACTCTCAACTGATTGCCCTGGAGCAGTGGTTTGGAGTGGTCTCACATTTGGGTGACAGCCACTGCTCATTTATATGTTCCTCCAAAGGGTACTGATCTTCCAAGAAACCCTCAGGAGGCAAGTCAGTGATATATCACAATCCAAAAGCATGAACTTAGCAGAGCATGTAGCCAAATTCAGAGCAAATGGCAAACTTTGCTGCAAAGAGTTTGGCAGCTGTGTCGGACTGGAGACCACACAATTCACCTGTCTTGTGATGGAAATGCTGTCCAGCTTTCTTCCTGGAGAAGGCCATGGAGCTGAGTTAGAGCATGCACAGAGGGGCCAGGGTCATGGCTGGGACTGCAGGCATCTCTTTTTCAGTGCTGACTTTTGTCCACAGCCTCCTGCTTGCTTCCTTCTCTGAGATGTGCTGAGGAGGGTGACCTCAGGGCAAGGCATGAAAGACAGGTAACAGGGCAGCTTGTTTCTTCCTCAGGCCCTTACAACTGGCCAGCATTGACAGAAGGGCTGTAAGCCACTTGTCATCTCCATCCAGTGGCACTTTCCTTCCCCCAACCCTGATTTCTCTTCTGCCTCTTTCCTGTGCCCCCCAGGGTCCTGCTTGTTTGTGCCTCCAGAGGTGCAGCTAGTATGGTTCCTGAAGTCATCTATACCTCAAAAAGCATCCATGGCATTTTTTGGAGAAGGTTGGCACTAGGGAAGGTTACAGCAGTTTCCCAAGAAATGAGAGAAGAGTGTTACTGCTTACATTTTATTTACTTCAGGCATATTAACATAGTATGTGAGAAAAGTTCTTAGTGACGTTTGAATATGGACATTTCAGAGAGGAGTACTAGTGCCAAAACAGGCTTTTAAGGCTAAAGAATACCATGCAGGATTTATTTTAGGGTGCTTTCTGATTAACTGTTCATCACTATCATGTCTGGATCACAGCACTGGCAATTTTGTATAGTCAGCTGTTTGGATAGCATGTTCATTATCCAAAGGAAAGAGACATGAGGAAAAAAATTATTGAAGAATTTCTTTTTATTTTCTTTATACTTTTTTTTTTTTACTCTTTCTGATTATTTTCCTTTATTGCACATAGATCCTTTCTAAAATTAACAGGGGTTTGAGTGGATTTCCTGCTAACAGTAGCAGAATTGGACTAAATTTTTAAACATTTCCTTAGATTTATGGGTATTTGGAGCTCAAGAAAACACAGTATGAATACATGGAATTTTTTGTTCTGTTCTTTTAATAATTTGATCCATAAATAAATAACATTTGATTCTCTAGTCCTCATTTTCCAATCTACCAATATCCTTCATCTTCTTTTCCCAGTGGAAGTTAATGATATTCACTTTGACATGCTCTTTTTTGGGGTGGTATTTCTACATGGGAACCAGGAAATGTGAGTGTGTGTGGGGAGGGGAATGACAGTCACCAAAACTCAGAAATGCCATGGGTCATAGTTTAGGGCAATTCCCAGAAAATAGTCTGAAGTCATTCTATTCAGGTCAGGTCCAGTGCTGGGGAAGCATGAGAGGGAATTTGCTGGTATTTTCAGGGCAAGCCCTCTACTAGTTCCCTATCATGGATTTCATTTTTGGAACTCCCCTGAGAAAGCAAATGAACAAATACACTTGCCTGTGAAAGGTGATCTGTGGGGCACACCTTAATTCAGAAGGAATGTTTAAAGAGAAATGCAGTTCCTTCTTCACCGTGCATTCACTGATAGCAGGCCATGAGTGGGAGCACTATTTTCATGATCCTTTAGCAAAAAAAATCTGTTTGAGAAAGGACCAGGGAAAGAGCTTGTTTCAAGTTAGAGCTGAAGAATGCTATGCTGTCCTCTGTGGATGTAAATTTCTGTAATGTTCTCTGTTCACCTCTAGTTAAGGTTGTAAATCTTTCACTTTCATGAGCACTAAACTCACCTACGAATTTTTAAATGTACTTCTCATTTTTTCCCTCAGAGTGTTGTGTCACAGAAGAAAATTGAAGACATGAGGAATGTCTGGGCTAAATGCTTCCTTTGGAGTAGCTGATGTAGGTGAAATATCTAAGGAATGTTAATCCCTTTAGTTTTAGTCATGTTTATGACTAGATATTTTAAAGTGGTATATGTAAAAAATCAGATATCACTAAGCATGTTATATCCCTGGGGTATGTAGAATGATTTCTCAAGTTTTTAACCAGTATCCTCCCATCATTGCATAATTTTGCCAGGCTTGCAATATTTCACAAATCCAGTAGGTCTCTTCAAAATGCCTTGCAAACCACTGCTCACAGGTAGTGTAACCTGAAATGATCTTGTAGCTTTTCATTTATTCTGCACATCCACTAAGAAATCCTCAGCAAGCTCTTGTTTACAGTTAGAGAAAAGCTGGTTTGTGAAGATAGCACGGCCACACAATCTGTGGTGCTGCTGCACCTTGTAACTTTGGTCTGGAGGAATCCATGTCAAGCTGCCCTGAAGGACTGTGGAGTGCAAAATGTGACAGTAAACGAAAAGGTTGGTCACTTAAGAAGTCAAGGATCAAAAGGAGCAACCAAAATCAATCAGATCCAGATCTAATGGGTCTGAAAACACACATAGAGAAGCACTGGGCATTTTGACTAGAAGGGTACATCATATAGTATAACTGGGGTCTTTTACCTTTGGGAGCCAAGAAGCCTTTTATGTTTCCAGAAAGCAGTGTTGGTATGTATTTCCAGGCTCGTGGCCTCCCTTCACATTGCTACCTGGAAAAAAAGGGTGAACAATCTCTTTCCTTACTTCATTGATATGTGAAAGCTACTGCCTGGGGTAGTTTACTTCAAGTAATCACTCCAATTTCACAAGAGTATTAGGGCACTTTTAAAATTAGACTCCTTTGTCTCTAGAAAAATAAATGATGAAATCAACTTACTGTCAAGCTTATTGAAGCCTTTGCCACTTCCTGGTTTCTTCTAAGCTGTAAACACCATGAGAAAAATCTTCTTGGGACATCTTCTTGTATGTCTTCTTGGGACAAACATTTAATCTTTTCACTGTTCCAGAATAGAAAATTTAGAAATACATGAAAAAAATACTAGAATTTTGGTTTGTCTGAATTTTGTGTGAAAGGCTTTGATAAGGTCATATTCAGTCTGAAATGCTAGCCTCTTACAGCGCTGAACTTAAAACACAGGTATGAATACAAAATGTGATGCTGTCTGGTTTAAATGTTCTCTATGAAGAAGTAACCATTATTTTGGGCTGATATTGAAATATTCACAACCCTGTACTTCTTTCCATCGGTTTATTTGCATTATTACTTGATGTGTCTTAGATTCTCCATCCTGATTTAATACTTAGGTTAAACTGCTAGACAGAGGCTCATAACATGTGTATACACTTTTCTTTTTTCTTGAAGACTTCTGTTTTCTTTTTTAACTTAAAGTGAAATCCAGTGAGTAGTATCCATCCCACATAGATTTTTGCAATATAGACACACAGGCTGTCTTAAAATCTGTGGAGAGAAATAGATATTCCCAGAGGACAATTCATCTGGCCTACATGGATGCTAACCTTTGAGGTGATTAATGTTTTAAAATTTCCTATTTCCCTCAATAGATTGTGAAAGACTAGATGACTAGCTTAGACCAGTACTTCATATTTCTAAGTCCTAGATGTCTAAAGACCTATCAGCCTTATCTTAAAGTTTCCCCATGTGTAAGGAAAACACCACAAGACTGGAGTAAAGGGCTGGAAATAAGGTGTTTCTTAGCTCCAGTATTATTTTGCTTATTAATTTTTTCCATATGTATATTAATGATAATAACACTCAAACAGAAATGGTTTCACCATTCGGACTTTGGTCACCATGCATTGTACAACGTCTCTCTAAAAAAATGATAGGTCCATATTTATGGTGATACTTTTAAAAAAAGCTAGCAAGGTGATCACTCTTTGCCTGAATAAAGCATTATTTGCACAACTCCGCCAAGAAATGTGCTGATATTCTGTCCTGATGTGTATTAGGATAAGAGCATTGTGCATTAGATCCTCTACAGGTAAAAGTGATGTAGTTGTTATCAATAACACTTATCATTTGCAAAACGTTAGACAAAAACTAAATGTATTTTTATTTAACACATAAATTAAAATCCCATATATAAAAGTATACAGCATAGAGTAAAAAAACACATACATGCAGGCATGGCCTAGACCAAACCCCAAGTGTAATAGTTTGAAAGTTGAAACATCAAAAGTGGAATCAAAAATTTTCTCAATGCTGATGTATTTCTAATTATTTTTGCATTCAGACCAACTTAAAGGGAGGCTGGATTCAGGTCTGAGGTCTTCTTGTAGGT
Source organism: Anser cygnoides (assembly GCF_040182565.1). Classification (NCBI taxonomy): domain Eukaryota; kingdom Metazoa; phylum Chordata; class Aves; order Anseriformes; family Anatidae; genus Anser; species Anser cygnoides. The sequence continues at coordinate 59,388,068 of NC_089875.1, read as the reverse complement.
GATCTTTGAAATAATCAGCTTTTTTTTTTTTTCCCCATAAACTCAGTCCACTGTTTCTTATGCATACCTATTCTACAGTAACTTCATACAAAATTTCAGAGGTTAAATTCTGATTTTTTTTTTAATTTTTCAAATTTTTCATTTCAGAGATGAAATTTTCTGAAAAAAATCACTGAGTGACTTTATAAATTGCAATCTGGCACTTCAGACTTACAGACTGATTTTACTGGCATAACACTACAAAATCACACAAATCCCATTTGCTTACACCTAAAGTGTCAGCCAGAGAATGTGGCTGATATTTTGCCAATATAGATTGATTTTTTTCACTTGATTTTTAATATAGTAATAAGGATTAGCAAGCAGTACACCTTCATGTTAGTTGGGAACCCTTCCTCTAAGCTCTTCTTCAAGAGGATAAATGTTTGCAGCCTGCCTTTCAGACTCCACTATTGCATTTATTACATCTCAAGGAGGAGGCATTTGGCACTTAATTTGCAAAAAGCATTTTGTCTGAATTATGTCATGTTTATTATGACAGTATTATAACATTTTTCTTTATTTTTGCAAGGCAGATGCACTACATAATTTGATGGAATTTCTGGCAGAAGCTCACATTCGGTGTTTCTTCTCTTCTTTTTCTGGTGTTTCTCACACCCTTGTATTAAGATACAGGCTGTGAGAGTTGATCCATGGGGCATGCCTGCACTGAGCAGGGAAGTGGAATTCCTTCTTTGCTGCACATTCAATAATTACCCAAGTATGTGTAAAACATGAGTGTACACTGTGCTTAGTGATATGTTAGGGGTTGTTACGTAACATGAATTGATGTGTGAGATTGGACTGTACTAACTGAAGTGATTGCATAATTAATTGGAACAGAAGTGAATTGTTTGCATTACCTGTATTTGGAATTTATGAATTTGCTCTGGATATATTAAATGGAAAATTTTCCAGCTATGTGCTGTTTTTAGTCTGTCAGTTTTAACTACTAACTTTCCAGGGCTTGCTGATTAATCACGAGGTTCAATTTTTGCTCTTTAATTGGATGACTGAAGCCTTTTTACTAATGACTTTTATTATTATTATATTTTTTTTCCTGTATAATACACTTTGGGTATGAAGTTTTTAAGATTTGTGGACATTTTAATTAAATGATCATTTCAATATTCATGCATAATGCATATTACAAGTACAAAACCAATGTATTAAATTCAAGCTGTATGCTGGATAAAACATTTTGTGGATATTTTTCCATTATTCAGCTTTAGTTAATATACTTACATCTTGATAATGATTGTATATGTCAAAAATACATGAGAGGTAAAGATCATCTACCAGGCAAGAAATAAGTTTGTGCAGATCTTTCTGTGTTACAGAGTATATGGAAAATGAATACGAAGCCCTTAAACACTGACATGCAATAACCATCTCAATATGGCTCTGGAAAATGTGTCAGATGGAACAAGTAATTAGTAAGTGGCATGAACAAAGAGAAATCACTCCTAGTTAAGTAGAATATTGTAAATAATGGATTTTATTCAAACAAGCAAGGATCTGAATTACGATAAAGTAAATATCAATTATTCATTTAGTTTAATATTTTATTGCATCCCTCATAAACATTTACATTAGAACAGCAGTGAGCGTACCCGAGAGATTCAGACTAAGCAAACAAACTCCCCTACTGCTTCCTTGGCTTACAGGCTGACTGTCCATCACCGCATAATCTCAGGATGAAATGAACTGAAAACTGTATCACTTGTCGAAACTCCAGGTAGTGCCAACAGATCCATCATGCAGGGAGCCAAAAAAGTATCTGAAACTACTTATGCCTTGTTTAGAGTGAGATCCCTGGTATAATAATCTTGTTTAGATTGTATGTATGTCTGCTGGAGCAGAGGCATGAACTGAGTTATATAAGCACCTGTATATGACAGTTTTGAAGAATCAGACTGAGAGATTACTGATTTACAAGAATTTTTGCTGTCTGTCTATCTATACTGCCAACCAGGGTATTAAGTCATGGCTACTGCCATAGCCATGCTGTGTGATGCATACGTATAAGTTGTAAGAAGTGGAATTAGGCAATACATTCATATCTCATGGGTCATTAAACAGGCATTACATATCAAAAAATTTCTACCAGTATCATGTAAGATTAGAATTTAGGTAAGGCTGAATACCATACTCAACTTTTTTTTTTCTTTTTTTTTTCTTTTCTTCTGGTGAGTTTGGAACACATTTGTGAGGATGTAATTTCTTATTTTAATACTGCCTTACTTAGCATTTTTTTTCCAAATTTTCAGACCTCTGATTCATGTTTTAATATGTATGATACTATGCAAAATAAAAATAAATTGAATCAGGAGAGCAGCTGTCTTGAGTGAAATCCTGGACCAAACATCCTGAGAGAGAGCTTCTGGCAATCTTCAAGAATGACGTTATCATAAAGTGCTTATTCCAGAAGAAATAGCTAAGCTATCTAGACAAGCTACTTGATGTGTCTCATTATTTGACTTCTGTGATTGAGGGTCATGGTTTCACATAAAGTTTTGGAGCTTAAAGTTGTAGAGAGGTATTTTGTCAGGTTCTACCAGGTTTTGAAGCATGTATTTTCAAGCACCTACATTTGTTAGAGACTTAATTCTCCATCAGCATTATTGGTGTATATTGGAGCACAGTAAGCTTAAAAAAACCTCTTAACCGTGAGGACAGATGCAATGCTCAGTGAAGCTCCGTATCTAGCACCAGACAGTCAAGGGATCTGTGCTGTGCACCTAACCCATTTACAGCTTTTCTAGGTGAGCATGAGGGAGGCAATTAAGCCAACATTATGGCTAGAAGCCAAACAATTATGGGTGTCTTCTCTTCCAGTCTTTTGGATTTATCTCTTTAACTTATTTAATCAATTTCTGAATATTTTGGCATGTGATTTTTTTCAAATCATAAGCTCTATGGTGTGTGTAATGGTTATGGCTACACGTGTAAATATCATTACTTGGCAACAGTTTATCATGACAGAGTAAGTTCTTCATGACATTCATAAGAAAAGAGAGTCTATACTGAGGAACCTTCTCTTTCACTTAATTCACAAAAGATCAGATGTCAAGTGGACATTCAAAAAATAAATTCACTTTAAAAGCTGGTTTCTACAATGCATTTCTCCTCCTGGGATTAATTTTGTTGTTATTCCATTTGAATGGGATAAAATGCTCTTTGTATAACACTTTATAATTCAGTTGTTTGAAAAGGCTCTTGTGGAACATTGCAGTGCCAGTATTTTATT